>NC_068428.1:26653136-26655636 GCF_023373465.1 Oncorhynchus keta
CAGACTCTCTCACACCTCACACACACCACACACTCTCTCACTCACACACACCTCACTCACACACCCCTCACTCTCTCTCTCACTCACACACCCCTCACTCTCTCTCTCACACCTCACTCTCTCTCTCACACACACAGCTCGCTCTCACTCTCTCTCTCTCTCACTCACACACACCTCGCTCTCTCTCTCTCTCTCTCACTCACACACACCTTGCTCTCTCTCTCACTCACACCTCACTCTCTCTCTCACTCACACCACTCTCTCACTCACACACACCTCACACTCTCACTCACACACACCTCACTCTCACTCTCACTCTCACTCACACACACACCTCACTCTCACTCACACACACACACCACACTCTCTCTCTCACACCTCACACTCTCTCTCTCACACACCCCTCACTCTCTCTCTCACACCTCACACTCTCTCTCACTCACACACCCCTCACTCTCTCTCTCACACCTCACTCTCTCTCTCACTCACACACCACTCTCTCACTCACACACACCTCACTCTCTCTCTCACTCACACCACTCTCTCACTCACACACACCTCTCTCTCTCTCTCACTCACACACACCTCGCTCTCACTCACACCACTCTCTCACTCACACACACCTCACTCTCACTCACACCACTCTCTCACTCACACACACCTCACTCTCTCTCTCACTCACACCACTCTCTCACTCACACACACCTCACTCTCTCTCTCACTCACACCACTCTCTCACTCACACACACCTCACACCACTCTCTCACTCTCACACCTCACACTCTCTCTCTCACACACCCCTCACTCTCTCTCTCACACCTCACACTCTCTCTCACTCACACACCCCTCACTCTCTCTCTCACACCTCACTCTCTCTCTCACTCACACACCACTCTCTCACTCACACACACCTCACTCTCTCCCTCACTCACACCACTCTCTCACTCACACACACACACACACACCAGACTCTCTCACACCTCACACACACCACACACTCTCACTCACACACACACACCTCACTCTCTCACTCACACACCCCTCACTCTCTCTCTCACTCACACACCCCTCACTCTCTCTCTCACTCACACACCCCTCACTCTCTCTCTCACACCTCACTCTCTCTCTCACACACACAGCTCGCTCTCACTCTCTCGCTCTCTCTCTCACTCACACACACCTCGCTCTCTCTCTCTCTCACTCACACACACCTCGCTCTCTCTCTCACTCACACCACTCTCTCACTCACACACACCTCAGTCTCTCTCTCACTCACACCTCACACACACCTCACTCTCTCTCACTCACACCTCACACACACCTCACTCTCTCTCTCACTCACACCTCACACACCTCACTCTCTCTCACTCACACCTCACTCACACCTCACTCTCTCTCACACCTCACTCACACCTCACTCTCTCTCACACCTCACTCTCTCTCTCACTCACACCTCACTCTCTCTCTCACACACACCTCACTCTCTCTCTCACACACACCTCACTCTCTCTCTCACACACACCTCACTCTCTCTCTCACACACACACAGCTCACTCTCTCTCTCTCACACACAGCTCGCTCTCTCTCTCTCACACACAGCTCAGCTCGCTCTCTCTCTCTCTCTCACACAGCTCGCGCTCTCTCTCTCTCTCACACACAGCTCGCTCTCTCTCACTCTCACACACACACACACACACACACACACACACACACACACACACACACACTCACACCTCGCTCTCTCACTCACACACCTCGCTCTCTCACTCACACACCTCGCTCACTCTCACTCACACACATACCTCCCTCACACTCACTCACACATACCGCTCTCTCACTCACACATACCTCATACTCACTCACACATACCTCATACTCTCTCTCACACAAATCACTCTCTCTCTCACACAAATCACTCTCTCTCTCACACAAATCACTCTCTCTCACACATACCTCACTCTCTCTCACACATACCTCACTCTCTCTCTCTCACACATACCTCACTCTCTCTCTCTCACACATACCTCACTCTCTCTCTCTCACACATACCTCACTCTCTCACTCACACTCTCACTCTCACTCACTCACACCTCACTCTCTCTCTCACACCACTCTCACTCACACATACCTCACACTCTCACTCACACATACCTCACACTCTCACTCACTCACCCCTCACTCTCTCTCACACCTCACTCCCTCTCACACCTCACTCTCTCTCTCACACACACCTCACTCTCACTCTCACACACACCTCACTCTCTCTCTCACACACACCTCACTCTCTCTCTCACACACACCTCACTCTCTCTCTCACACACCTCGCTCTCTCACTCACACACCTCGCTCTCTCACTCACACATACCTCCCTCACACTCACTCACACATACCGCTCTCTCACTCACACATACCTCATACTCACTCACACATACCTCATACTCTCTCTCACACAAATCACTCTCTCTCTCACACAAATCACTCTCTCTCTCACACATACCTC